>NW_027184629.1:5000-7500 GCF_032405125.1 Capricornis sumatraensis
AACCCTAACCCTAACCCTAACCCTAACCCTAACCCTAACCCTAACCCTAACCCTAACCCTAACCCTAACCCTAACCCTAACCCTAACCCTAACCCTAACCCTAACCCTAACCCTAACCCTAACCCTAACCCTAACCCTAACCCTAACCCTAACCCTAACCCTAACCCTAACCCTAACCCTAACCCTAACCCTAACCCTAACCCTAACCCTAACCCTAACCCTAACCCTAACCCTAACCCTAACCCTAACCCTAACCCTAACCCTAACCCTAACCCTAACCCTAACCCTAACCCTAACCCTAACCCTAACCCTAACCCTAACCCTAACCCTAACCCTAACCCTAACCCTAACCCTAACCCTAACCCTAACCCTAACCCTAACCCTAACCCTAACCCTAACCCTAACCCTAACCCTAACCCTAACCCTAACCCTAACCCTAACCCTAACCCTAACCCTAACCCTAACCCTAACCCTAACCCTAACCCTAACCCTAACCCTAACCCTAACCCTAACCCTAACCCTAACCCTAACCCTAACCCTAACCCTAACCCTAACCCTAACCCTAACCCTAACCCTAACCCTAACCCTAACCCTAACCCTAACCCTAACCCTAACCCTAACCCTAACCCTAACCCTAACCCTAACCCTAACCCTAACCCTAACCCTAACCCTAACCCTAACCCTAACCCTAACCCTAACCCTAACCCTAACCCTAACCCTAACCCTAACCCTAACCCTAACCCTAACCCTAACCCTAACCCTAACCCTAACCCTAACCCTAACCCTAACCCTAACCCTAACCCTAACCCTAACCCTAACCCTAACCCTAACCCTAACCCTAACCCTAACCCTAACCCTAACCCTAACCCTAACCCTAACCCTAACCCTAACCCTAACCCTAACCCTAACCCTAACCCTAACCCTAACCCTAACCCTAACCCTAACCCTAACCCTAACCCTAACCCTAACCCTAACCCTAACCCTAACCCTAACCCTAACCCTAACCCTAACCCTAACCCTAACCCTAACCCTAACCCTAACCCTAACCCTAACCCTAACCCTAACCCTAACCCTAACCCTAACCCTAACCCTAACCCTAACCCTAACCCTAACCCTAACCCTAACCCTAACCCTAACCCTAACCCTAACCCTAACCCTAACCCTAACCCTAACCCTAACCCTAACCCTAACCCTAACCCTAACCCTAACCCTAACCCTAACCCTAACCCTAACCCTAACCCTAACCCTAACCCTAACCCTAACCCTAACCCTAACCCTAACCCTAACCCTAACCCTAACCCTAACCCTAACCCTAACCCTAACCCTAACCCTAACCCTAACCCTAACCCTAACCCTAACCCTAACCCTAACCCTAACCCTAACCCTAACCCTAACCCTAACCCTAACCCTAACCCTAACCCTAACCCTAACCCTAACCCTAACCCTAACCCTAACCCTAACCCTAACCCTAACCCTAACCCTAACCCTAACCCTAACCCTAACCCTAACCCTAACCCTAACCCTAACCCTAACCCTAACCCTAACCCTAACCCTAACCCTAACCCTAACCCTAACCCTAACCCTAACCCTAACCCTAACCCTAACCCTAACCCTAACCCTAACCCTAACCCTAACCCTAACCCTAACCCTAACCCTAACCCTAACCCTAACCCTAACCCTAACCCTAACCCTAACCCTAACCCTAACCCTAACCCTAACCCTAACCCTAACCCTAACCCTAACCCTAACCCTAACCCTAACCCTAACCCTAACCCTAACCCTAACCCTAACCCTAACCCTAACCCTAACCCTAACCCTAACCCTAACCCTAACCCTAACCCTAACCCTAACCCTAACCCTAACCCTAACCCTAACCCTAACCCTAACCCTAACCCTAACCCTAACCCTAACCCTAACCCTAACCCTAACCCTAACCCTAACCCTAACCCTAACCCTAACCCTAACCCTAACCCTAACCCTAACCCTAACCCTAACCCTAACCCTAACCCTAACCCTAACCCTAACCCTAACCCTAACCCTAACCCTAACCCTAACCCTAACCCTAACCCTAACCCTAACCCTAACCCTAACCCTAACCCTAACCCTAACCCTAACCCTAACCCTAACCCTAACCCTAACCCTAACCCTAACCCTAACCCTAACCCTAACCCTAACCCTAACCCTAACCCTAACCCTAACCCTAACCCTAACCCTAACCCTAACCCTAACCCTAACCCTAACCCTAACCCTAACCCTAACCCTAACCCTAACCCTAACCCTAACCCTAACCCTAACCCTAACCCTAACCCTAACCCTAACCCTAACCCTAACCCTAACCCTAACCCTAACCCTAACCCTAACCCTAACCCTAACCCTAACCCTAACCCTAACCCTAACCCTAACCCTAACCCTAACCCTAACCCTAACCCTAACCCTAACCCTAACCCTAACCCTAACCCTAACCCTAACCCTAACCCTAACCCTAACCCTAACCCTAACC